>NW_024039123.1:0-15000 GCF_016077235.1 Cyprinodon tularosa | reverse complement strand
GCAAACATATGACACATACTGATCGTTACTGAACTATTTGCATTGTGTAAAAAAATGCATTACATTCTTAAACACATTGATAGGCCGAGTCAAGCAAAATAAATGTCTGAGACAATAAAAGCAATAAGGTCAGAGCAGAGGTAGAAAAACAAGTGATATGATCATAGCACCTTTTTTAAACAACTGTTTCATATAGCTGAAGAGGATTAAACAATGTATAATCTTCTGTTGCAAATTACAGTAAATCAGGTAGGTTGACTGTTGAATTGCTCTGTTATTACCCCTTCTTTTTGGCTAAGATTTTGTTCCATTTCACTGTGAAGTTAAACGCTGTTGTTTGCCTAGTTTTTGTAAATCTTTGCTCCAAAATAGTGTAAAACCTCTACTTAACTTTGAGGGTTGTGGGCAGTGGGCACTGGGCACTAATCTTTTGCAATGTCTGATGGTTGTACACATATCAGCAACTCATGCTAATTTAACAGGGACTCCTTTTGATTTAAGATCCCAAAAAGAGATTCATGTTTTTTTTCTACTTTCTGCCTTTGATACCTTAAATAGCTACCGTACATGATGAGGTCTGTTTTTGTACTGTTTTAGCCAACCTGAAAATCTCCCTTTCTTATGCTGTGTTGTTGCATTTTCCTCTTACTTTGTCTTGCTATTAAAGACCTACAGTTTACTCATTAATTGATAGCTATACTACAAAAACATTTTTACTGATATAGATTAGACACGGTATAGATCTGTCTGCTTGGTGATTGCAGTGGAAGAAGTTGGAAGGTCTTAGACTTGGAAAACAAAAGATGTGATATAAGAAGACCCCCCCCCAAACCATATTATCTTTAAAATAACTTGGCAGAACATTATCATTGAAGTTCTTTAATTATAATATCTGCTTATTCCTGCCTACCCATTGTCCTTTTCTCAATATTTCCTGTAATCCAAGCAGCATTCTTAACTATGGTTAAGGCAAAGGAATTTAATCAAAACGATGCAAAAACAGGAATAGAGGAACAATGAAACCCAAAAAACATAAAGACATTACATATTGGATGAGCCATTAAAAAGTATGACCATTAGGTTTAAATTGCTCAACGTTTAAATCAATCCTACAACTCATACAAGCTGGTATTGTAAATATTTAAGTGATATTCACAAATAAATGCAATTATTTGTGTTATCAGCAATGCATGCTTGTGTGTGTAAGAGGAAAACCCAACTTCATTTTAACTTTATCTACATTTCTCATGTTTTGTGTCAAAACTCTTAGAGTTGACACATTCACAAGTCATGTCCCGCCTCCTGTGGAAACTATTCAGGCGGTATTAGATTTACCCACAAGAGGGCAGCAAGTTTTACTAGAAATTGTTTCCCATGCAAACACAAATCCGAACTTCTCCAAAGAGTAAGCATAAAAGGATTTAGTGTAACACATTCACAAAGGCACACATTTTGACACACCAAAGGCAAACTGACAATCGAAATCAGTGCAACAGCCTTTCTCATTCTACCCCACATCCCTTCCTTCTACTGAACGGAACCATGGTAAATCCTCTGGATTTTCTCTACCGCATCTATTGTGGTCATTATAATTCTACACTGGCATTGTCTGCACTCTGCTGGCTGAATAGCAAACATCAGTACACTTACCTACTAACCTCCGGGGCTGAAGTTAACAGGCAGGTTAAATCCAAGAGACGGCTGTGAGTATACGATTTACGTGGTACTTGTCTACTCGACTGCTGCTGGAGGAGACTGTTTGATTTGGATTATTTCAGATAATCCATGGTTTGGATCAGTTATGACCGAAGACAATTGAGAATTGCAAGCAGCAGAAATAAGTATGTACCTCACAGTTAGGTATCCATGTACACCAGTTATTGATCATACAGGTCAAGAAGGTCGTGGATGAAATCATTCAGCACTATTTATACTTTTCACACGTACTTAAAGTATATATATATATATATATATATATATATATATATATATATATATATATATATATATATATATGTATAAAAGAAAACAGATGTGTTGAGGTTCTTTGGATGGCTGGAAATTGCTTAGCTCAGTGACTTAGACCTGCTGACAGGGGCAGATACTCATCACAGAGAGATAGCTGGAGTGAGTTGTATGAATGTGTTAAGACCCTTAGGTCAAGGGGGATGGAGCTGTAGAGATGAGAGGGAGATAAAAAAAAAAGACTTTAGATCACTGGTTGAATGTGCTGATCCTGTAGATCTGCTATTTCTATCTCTTCTTCTGTCTATGTATCAAAAGGAGATGAAGCTTTTCTTTCAATATTGACCTTTCTTTTCCTATATATATTGGATGGACTGCTATAGTCCAATATAAACCCTGCACCACTTCACTAACTGTCACTATCTGTCTGTTTACCCTTATTTTGTTGAAAAATCTATTTACAGTAATGCTTTTGGAGGGTGCTACATCTCCCCTGTGTTTACATGTCTCTGTTTCATTTCTGTTGAGCAAGCTGTTCATCCTCAACTTGCACATGCACAAACAGAAGCGTTTACGAGAGATAGGGTCGTATTCTCCCCTAAGGAGCAGAAACCAACCCTAAAGGTACTGGATTTGTAACGGCTGTGATGTCAAAGCTAATTGCAACTGTTATTATTTACACTGTTTAATGTTTTTTTTATTATCACAGTTTATACATTACAATTACATACTTGAATGTATTGTGTTAGCCCACTTAAAATAGTGTAAATTAAAGGGCAACTCCTGCTTTGTGAATGCTGTACAAATAATCTGTAAGGTGTTAAACTGGTTAAATATTACGAACTGTAAGTATGATTTCAGCTTAATAACAAGAAAAACTTATAGAAAAACTGTTAAGAGCCTAACAAATCTTTAAACTGAAGGATGAAATTAAATTTTCTGCAAGACAATAACCCTAGATGATTTAGATCACAGCATGCTTCAGAATTATCTGGCACTTCGTTTATCACATGATAGCCTCAACAGTTCGTAGGTTTTACAAGTGAAATGTAAAACTGGTGAGTGGTATTAACAGTTTTACGAGTTAGGTTACGGTCTGTGATATGAGTATGTATGAAGGCAGTTCATATGGGGGTGTTTCTTTTTATCAACATGCAGCTCTTGTGTGAAACTAATCATTAACGTTGTAAGTTGGATATCTCTCTTTGTGATCGATCCCTGCGCTCTATAACAGCACAACAGAGGGAGGCAGAATTATGAGTTTCATTTAAAGGGAGACCTAACAAAACTCTGGCCTTTATGCTCAGATATGAATCAGCTGTCTAGATTTTATTGTTTCATAATAGTGTACCACGTCTGCACAGCCTGCTAGACCAGCTACACGAATACACATGTACAGGCAAGAGGCGTGTGGAAGCATAGGCCACTGCAGCCTCAATTTTACACTGTCTAGAAGACAAATGCCCTTTTATTACGAGGCATCAATCAATTCTGCCTGGGGATGAGGTAAATGTTTTTTCTAGCAGTGTTGCCTGGAAAACTGAAGCTCTTGAGTTTATACAGAAGTTTGAAAATGTTTTTTTTTTTGTTCTGTAGATTCCTCTCCCTATTTTTGCATTCTTCAGTATTGGAGCTGTCCATTGCTTGAGTGCTGATTTTACATTTGTGATGTAATAGCCATGTTGTGACACTAGAGGGAGGCCCTATCTCACAATAGCTGGTTTGTGCTCTAATAGTAGATTGTTTAAAAAAGGGGCATAATGTTTGACATTTTTGAGTTAGCAGGAAAATTCAAGGCCTCAGGAGAACAAAGGTTTTGTCTCTTCCTGTTTACATGGTGTTCTGGGACACAAGATTCAGTGTGCTTTAGACACTGAATCTTGATGGGGGGCAGATTAGAATGTAAAAGAAATTCCACTGTTGGAAAAAATACCAGCATTAGGGGAAAAAACAGCACATATGATGATATTATCTAAACCTGTGTATTGGTGTAGAGTTGTTGGGGGAGTTGGTGCTTGTACTCAGTGATAATTGTACGCAATGAGGCAAAGACACAATGGACAATTTAGAGAGACTAATTAACCTGGTGTGAACAGGGAAGATGGCCGAGATGTGAACCTAGAACCACCTTGCTTCATGGCTAACAGCTAAGCCATTAATTAGGCTTAAATTATGGTCAATCATATTATACCAGGTCATCAAAGGCAGAACTTCTTTTTACTGGGAACAGTGGAGGAAACCTGAGTTGTTCCCAGGGGAGCTGAGAGACATAGGACCTCCAGCGTCTCCTGGATCTCCTCACAGTGGGAAGTTCCTGGAATATCTCCCAATTCAGGCATCCAAAAAAAATGTCAGAGCGATCTTATCTGACTCCTCTCAATGTGCAGCAGAAGCGGCCCTACTCTGAAATTTGTCCAGATGGCAGCACTCAATACATCATTTCGTCAATTCAGATATTTGGATCTGGGATCTTGTTCATGTTGCAGATTTCGTGAATATAGGTGATGGTAAAAACCCACAAATCTTTCAGTCAATCTCCCACTCCATTCTCAACTGTTAACAGCATAATGTTTGAATGATTATGTGTAAGTAAGGCTCCGAGCACCCGGTCTCTGCTGTTGCAACAGAAGAGCTCTCAGTCGAGCGGAGGACATCCTGAAAGTATTTCCTCCAATATCTAAAGATGTCCTTATTCAAGGTCAGAAACTTCCCTCTCCTACTGAAACTGTGCAGCTACAGATATTTTTTTTTTCCTGAAAAGTTTGGATTTCATGGAAGCTGATTTCCAGAAAGACTGGAAAGAGTGAAAGGACTAAAGAAACACAGTGAGGCTTTGTAAGATGTTTGGAACACTTTCCGGTTTTATTTCAAGTAGTCCCCATATAGTCTGCAGAGAAGTAAGAGGTAATTAAAAAACTCATATGCAAAAGACACCAAGGGTTTAAAAGAATATGCTGGCTGAAGCACTCTGTTTACCTTTTTTGTCGGGTAACTTCATGTGTTCACACAGAATAAGCCAGAATGTATTGATGGAGAAGTATCTTGTTGGGCCAGTTTCAAAGATGCAACAGCTTAAAGATACACTGTAATGTTGTTGGCACATAGATAAGTCATAAAGAGTGCTGAACTACATATTTAATTTGATTCTGCTTTTAACTTAAGGAAAATCATTTTCCGTGGCAATGAAGATAGACTACCTGATATTAGATCAGATGAAGTGTTCAGTATTAACCGCATTTAGATTCTGAAAATTTTATTTCAATGAGTTATTCCCCCTACCATTTAACAACGTATTCCCTTCACAGGGTTTGTACTATGTTTCCCTGATCGCTTTGAAACCTGCCGATAGATGATTGATGCACCAATAGCTCAGTCTATTGACTGATGAAGGACGCAGTGGTCCAAATAAGCCCATCTGTCCTGCTAAGGTGCATCAAAACTAGACTGAACAGCAGTGGTGCTGTCTTCCCTGTCTGCCAGCTGCCAGACATCTCCCCCTCCCCTTCCATCAGCCCTCCCTAAAGTCCTCTCCTTCCTTTTCTGACACGTTAGAGCTTATTTTTGGACTTCCCCTTTTAATAGTTAATGTTTCATTTTCTTCTTCCTCATAAAGGATATTCCTCTTTCATTCTCTCTCTCTTTGAGCCCCCTAGCCCACTCGCTGTGTTTCAGTTCGTCTCTTTATCACTCACTCACCCTCCTACTGTTTTCTTGGCTTTATCAGGTCATGCAGCTGGTGCAGCTTCAGCTGTGGAAACCTGGAAGGAGAGATAAAATAGGTTAGGCAAAGTTTAGGGAACTTTCACAAGGTCATTGTATTCCACCACCCCTTCCACCCATTTTGGGACTGGGCACACAGATATTATACTTTCAGTGGGATTTCTCTACATTTAAGTTCCTTGGCTTAACCTTATTTGTGTTCTTTGTGAAGCTGTCCTGAAAAAACCCATTGACTTTTCTGTAGCCAACACTCATTCATCACTGTACAATACATTAGAGGTTCAGCAGATTACTGAGCCAGCAGGCTGTAGCGCTTGTACCCTCTGCCAAAGCATTTAACCTTTCCCTCTGGTCTTACCTTTTTAATCCGGTAAAAGAAACCAATTGTTGCTTGATCAACAAGCACACGTATTTCTAATTCTCACAGTCATTACAAAAAATACAATATTTTATTACTCCAATGAATAGTAGGAGCTGGCATCAAATATTTTGTAGCTTAAATAGAATAGTGACTTCTGGCTCAATGTGTTATATTGTTTCCACAGTGGACTATCCCTGTGTGAATCCTTTACTAACAAGAAGAAACGCTGATAACGATAGTTCAGTGGGTGAAATAGACGTACAAAGAAGTTCAAACCCCATCGACACCTCTCAATTCTAAATTTCCACCATAAAACGGGCAAATTCAAACGAAGTACCGAATTTATGTAAACTCTGGGATGTTGCCTTATTTGGTTCTGGCCTGTATTTATGTCATCCCCCGAAATTGATATACAGACCAGCCCACTGGTTCATGGCCCAAGAACATGAATAGAGGTAGATGTAAGACACCAGTTTAGCTGTTTAGCCTACAGTTTTTCAGAATTACAAAGCAGGCAGTATCTATTAAAAATGAGCCAGGGTTGTAAATGCACTGTACCAGGCTGCACAGAAAAAGGGGACAATTTTCACAGTCTTTCCAAGGATCCAAAGACTCGACAGGCAATTTTACCGAAAACAGCTTTCAAAATCTCGGACAGTTCAAAGCAGGATTTGCTAAACTTCTTTTACTGAAACGAGTGGCTGTTCCGACTGTAAGGCCATCACAACCGCAAGCTTTAAGTAATATTTTGTCCATAAGCTGTTGATAGCAATGCTAGCATATCTATGGTGACTAGATTTGGGTTTCTAAAAAGGTGGACACTTTTTTGTGGGGGGCCGCAGCTGGTGACTGGACCGGACCAGGCCACAGTGGTGGACGGAGCGACCGAACCCAACCCGGTGACGGTATGAGTCATTGTTCAGCAGCTTTGCTCGTTGTAAAACAGCCAATCAGCGCACAGCTCATCTAAATATTCATTAGCATACCATAAAAGGAAGAAAACCTGTTTTTTCATTCTAGGGCTTATAACCAGGCTTGCATTAGGGCTGGTAGAACAGCAAATATGCCATTCTCAGCCCAACCAATGTTGCACACCCTATTCAGAGACCTTAAGGACCAGCACCAAATACCCCAAATAATCATTCTATGACCCCTTTAAAATGTTCTCTAATATAACACTAATACAGTCATTTCAAAAGCATCCATATATCAATTCTTAAACTTTCTTTTATGTTACAACTAGGAGTTCTACAACTCATCACCTCCCCTAGATCACAACTGGGTTTATATTAGGCCTGTGTATTAACACACTGTGCACAGAGATTTAGCTTTGGCATGTCCAGTCTAGAGATACTCTGATTGGCTGTTTCCATGCTACTCTGTGGAACAAGGGCTCATTTTTTTTATTTTATTTTTTTTATTGATTACCTTAATTACTTCATATAATTTAATATAACTTTAGGCCTTGGATTAACCCTGAAGTTAAGGCTGTCCTCAAGGAGAGAAAGAGAGCATTTAGATCCAAGAACAAGGATGAAAGAACAGATTAAGAACAGATGAAAGAACCAAGAATATTACCTGCTGTAAATCTGACCGTGGCTTATTCTTTCAACACACCCACTTATTGTATTTGCAAAATAAAAAAGTTAAAGGGAATGGAATGTGCAATTTAGTGTCCTTTATTTGGGATTTTGGAGATCAGACCCTAAGTGTTTAAAAAAAGATTCAAATTAACGCTTACCTTTTTTGCTAAGGGTCTGGTCCATAGACATTAAGTTGTGGTTATGTCTAAGCTCTGGATACATATGTGTAAATGATTATCTAACCCTAGTTGTCTGATGGAATTCTCTTATGCAGAGCTAGTTTGCAGCTTTGCACAGTTTGGAGTTGTTTTTGCCACTTGTCGCAGTTTTCCTTTGCATGCTTTTTTGTGTTAGCATCATTTATGTATTTGCAGCAGGTGTTGTCTTTGCAGTGCAGTTCCATTCTGCTGCTCTGTGTTGTCTGATTGTAGCATTTGTTCCTTGTAACATTTTTTCTGTACACACAGTTTATATTTGCTAGTCTATCTGTAGTTTACAAGCCTCCTTTTTTATCACACTTATTTTCTGATAAGTTAAATCAACTCTTCTATTATATTCTGTTTTGGTGTAGAAAATACCCACAGTGATTTATAGTAGTAGCTAGTCGCCTCTGTTATCTTCCACACCAGAAGATTGTTGTAATTGGAGCCAATGTTTTTTCAATCCCGTTAGTGTAAAACCAGAGACTGTGAAAAAGAAACTCAGGTTAGAAGCTTAAGAATTGTCTGAAATTAGCCTTGGTTTATTTAAGCCACATGGAGGCTGTTCCCATGTTTAATCATTTCTTTTCATTAGGTGGAAATTGATTGGAAAGATCTCCCACACATGGGTTGTAATCTGTTTCTGTTCCTCAGGAGTGATGCATTGTCTGTAGGCTGCAGACTTCATTGACATCCTCCCTCAGGTCGAATTCTTTTACTGAGATAAAACAGCGCTGTGGTGTTTATGCAGGTGTGGGGGTTGGCGGTCTTTGCTTTTGTCCTATTTGGGCTGGGCACTGTCAAAGCCCCAACAGGATATAGGAGGAGTGCTCTACCACACCAAATGAGCTATTGATTGACAGATTTGTTAGGGATCTTACACCAAATTATACAGAGACAGACTTGGTTTGAATACAGTTACCTGAACGTAGGTCCTTCTGACAGGACCGGACCAAACTCATTGAAAGGACGGATATATGTTGAGTTTTTCCTGAGAAGGTACCAGTCTCTCTTGCGGACATGTGAAGGACATTAATATGACTGTTATAATTATGCATTAGGAAGACGGAGCCTTGTGTGTATTAATGTCTGATGGGGGGCAGCGAGGTCTGACTGTCTGCTGATCACCTAGCAGCAAAGTGTCAAGTTCAACGTGCACCTGGGACGTGTCATGTCATCCACTCTCTGAAGTGTGTAATACAAATTACCTCTGTGTGACGCATCTGATGTGATATGGGCATGACTCTAAACCAGATGGATGCAGATATAAAGCTACATTGCTATTTAAATCAAGCCATGTCACTGCCATTGCATTATGTAGTTATAATCACCTTTACAGGTCATATTATCATGAATTTAAAATAGTTAAAATCTACACTGTTTTCTTGTTTTTATTTTAATAGCACTTTATAGTGACGTCACCATTGGTTTGCATTGTCTAGCAAACTCCACAGGAGGTCACTGTTCTGCTTTGTAGTGACCAAATAAGCAGGGAGGAGCCCAGCATCACTAAAAAGCCTCTGTCACACTGAATCTGTTCTCTGCTGTGGAGGATAATCACTATTGGATATTACTTACAGGATAAAGCTGGATTTTAAAGTGCACTATTTCAGAAAATGTGATGCAAATTGCTGCAACTTGCAGGCACTCTTTATTCTGCTGCAACATTTAAAATTTAAAAACGCGCCTCCTCTCTTTCAGGTTCATAACACCAGTCAAAAGCCACTTATTTTTGGATAATATCTTCATATGAACTTTGCAATGACAAAAAGATAGGTGGGCTGCTGTGTATTTCTATCTTCTGTTTTTTTTCTCTTCCCTCACCTCCTTTGCCATTTTTTCTCCTTGAGCCTTTTAATTTCACGACACTTGAATAAAATATTAAAGAGCTTCAACATGACGTCAGACTTGGAAACAAGCTGCTGGGTTTTTCCAGCCTGCTTTCTATTTATAAATTACCTCACTGCCATTTTATTCTTCTGCTTTGTTCAGGGTCAGGATCAAGTTTGTTTTATAGCATGTTTTTTTGTTGCTGTTTGGCTAAGATATTACGACTTGAAGGTTTGGGAAATAAAATAAAATGACTGTAAGTTGATCTTATAATCCAGTACTGGAACATTTCAAGAACTACATACACTGTGTGAGAAAATATGAAAACTCTTGGCAGTGTTTTTGTTGTTGATCTTAGTCCTATTTGGGGATTTTGCTTAGTTTTTGCAGGGCCTTTCAAAGGTAGAGTATTTTTTTCAAATAGAACCAGTTACATTGGGTTTATCCACTGCTGATAGCCAGCAAAGCAACTCAATGCAACATTACTTCATTTTAAATGTCTAATCCAGTGAATCGTTGATCCTTCCAATATTTTAATTAAATTTTTTGTGAAGAATCAAAATGCATGATGAGAGTTTAAGAAAAACAAAAGCTTTGTTTGATCTTGTATCCCTGCAAGTAAAGGCCTTAAATACGCCAATTTTTGCTGTTATGGTGGGGAAAAAAAAAACATTCAGTTTCTTTACATTACTAAAAATGACCGATTTCAACTAAAGTGTGGGAAAATAAAAAATACAAATTTGTATGTGCTCATCTGATCCTACTCCAACATTCAATATATGATTTCTAATGTTTATTTTTGTTATGTTCAAGGTCAGAGTTTTAAACATGGTGATTATTCTATTTGAGGTTTGACTCCTCCCAATCTGCAGGTATGATTTTATTGATTAATTCTTTGCATGAGTTTCAATTAAGATCAGAAAATAGATCAGTGGTACTGTAAATTGCAGGGCTGCAACTAACAAAAACTTCTCCACCTGAGGACTTCTGGATAGAATGTTTTTACATAAACATGTTTTTTTTATTTTAAATGCAAAATGTCCATATATATATATTTTACAATATTTGTATAATTACTGCTCTAAGTGTGTTGCTCTGTCAGCTAAAGGCATGTTTTAGTCTCTATACTCCATTTAACGATTAATCAGTTACTAAATTAGTTAACGATTATTTCAATAATGAATTAATAATTATTAATCTGATTAATTGTTTCAGCCCTAGAATTTTTTTTAATTTTCTTACTGATGCCTCATTATTTACTTACCAATGTCTGTAGCAAGGATGTCATCTCACTGCATGTGAGAGCAATGAGTGTTAGACAGGCTTTTACTACTTTTAAACAGACAACATGATTAAAGAGTTGACATATCATCTATCTTCAAGCATCTTAAAAGTAGCAATTAACATAGATGGTACCATTTCTTTAGCTAAAATCATTAAAATTTCATTCTCTGCGCATAATATCGAGAATGTTGACAGTTTAAAGAGGTGAAAAGATGGCAATAATGTCTCTCATGGCATAAGCTGAATTTAAAATCCAGCTTATGCCATGACAGACAAAGGTAAAAATATAACTTTTATATAAGTGGCTCTGTTAAAACACATTCAGCTTCCCTGTTGTCATGCTTAACTCTTTGGTTCCCTTGCAGTCTGAATGAACTATTGATATTTAGTTTCCCTTCAAATGGATTTTTTTTATATTTTGTGCTTCCCCTAGCTTGGGTTTTTAAAACATAGGTTTTAAAATAGATAACCTTAAATATTATTCCCTTTGTAATGGCATCCAGACTAAAGAGTATTGTTTTCCACTTCATCTGCTAACACTTAAAATGTGATGCTTTCTCTTAATAGAGAGATTTTTTTCTTCATTTTCTGACAGCCTTTGTGATTATTTGAGATAAATGTTAAAGCTGAAGTTTCCTGAAACACACCAAAATCATAATAATAAACTGTTGCTCTGATCGAATACAGTAGAAACAAATTGTTTCTCGAATTTTAGTTAGTGCAGATTTTGCCATGTTTGTTTTTTCCTACAACGCTCTTATAAAAACCTGATAATGCTTGAAGCCATCTTGACATGACTCATACAAACAAATAATGAATCTCAAGCAGACCTTACTGGATAAATAAAGAGATGGTAAAAATAAATAAAAGAGGAAGTTCCACCCTTAACCAAGTCTAAGAGGGCTTTCTGCAATAATTAATTTTACTATTTTGGTGCTTTTCACTGTGCATAAGGAAATTAAGAGTTTAATGATCATCTCTGTCTCTCTGCTTGCAAACTTTTTCTTTGTTCTTTACAAGTTGAGCTGTGCTAACCAGATGTACAGGAGTACGTATTGTATGCACATTCTATCTGCTTTTCAAAATCCATTATCGCATCACTTTACTGTTACTGTTGTGTGGCTGCAAACTCGCTTTAAGTGTATTACTGCCACCTAAAGAGCTGGTGTAGGGTCCTTTTGAATAGTGCAAATTGGTAGGGATATAAAACAAAAGCGGAAGTGCATCAACAGTTGCCATAACGGCTTTCCAAATAGCAGTGGAGCAGTAAATAGTACATTCATCTCTGTGTATGGGAGCTATAGGGTTGCTCACAGTGTGACATATAGGCATAGCCCACCTCATAGAGTTGAACATCCATCCACTTTCCTTCATGCTTATCCCAATCTGGGTCTGTTTTCATCGTGTTTTAGGTTTAATAATGCTCCTTTGTGTAACTTTTGTTTTTTCTAGCTATTTTTCTGAAGATTATGGTGCCAATTTGACAAACACCATTTATGTGTCACATAATGACCTACATAAGGTTGAAGGCTTTCCAGATTTAGCACAAGAAGTCAGAGTTCCTACAGTTGACTTCACCAAAGATGAAGTGATAGGAGCTAGGAACAGGCAGTAAGAGATACAGTTTAAAGCCTTACTCTAATTGTAACATAACCAAAATTGTGTGCCTCTGCTATTTAAAAATTAGGTTTTAGAAAATTGCTATTGTATTGCAAATGCGATTAATAGCCCCAACCTTGTTGCACCCCAAACAAATTCCTACTAACTGAAGAGAAGTTTTAATTAATAATTTAACGCCTAATGCTTAGTAGATTATATTGGAGATTTGAATTATTAACCTTTGGTTATTAGTTTTTCTAGGGTATTTGATCCCTCTATATCTTAATGTGGAAAAACAGAAAAATATTCAGTTTTACATAAAGCAGGATTTTGCTGAATTGTGTACTATAAGTCATGAAATGGCACCATGAAAATACAGAAATTGCAATGGTTAAAAATTTTAAGAAAAACTGTAATTATAACTAGAACAGCAATCTAAGAGTGCAGACCTCAGCCAAGTAGCTAATTTCCCCTGAAATATTGTGACTTCTACCTTAAGTTAACACCAGTATTCCCAAAATCTTTCAAAACATTCCTGGATCCAGACGGTGATCTGGATCATCACCAACATGTAATAGATCGTTCCCTGGACTTTGCTAAATATTTCATTAAAATTTGTTTATAACTTTTCCTTTTTTCCTGACAACAAACTCACAACTCTCTTAAATTATAACCTCATTGGTAACAAACAAGGCTGAAGAAAGCAGAAACTCCAAAGCAAAAGGCAAGGAGGAATTCAGAATGTCAAAAGCTCACTGTTAGAAAACAGCAGTATCTTTGGTCCAATAAGTCACTATTGTTCTTACATACACAACATTTAGGATTAATAATTTTGGGGTTAATTGTACAGCTTAGTTAAAGGGGTAGTGCTGTTCTTTCCTTTACAATCTCTCTTATATTATTAATTTCTGTTTATTTATTTATTGAATCATTTGTTCAATTTAAACACAAATATAGTGTCTAATCAAAGCCTAGAGTTAAAATGAAACCTTTAAAGCGAATCCTTTAAAGTTATATTTCAAAAGACTTAATGTAACCTCAAGTGTTTACCAGAAAATAGTATGTCCTCCATTTGGGAATAAAGGATTGTTCCTTTTTACAGCAGAAACTTTCTTTAGTTCATTAACTGCACTTTCAGTGGATTTGTGTTGCCACTAATGTAACACTTAAAACAGGTGAGAGCAAAAACTGCTTCATTTTCCCACCTGCTACCCTATAACTGGTGCAAGCTGGGACAATGCCTAATTAACTGGGAGAACATGGTGTGCATGCTCTCACACATAACAGCAAGCGCTTACACAGGCACATAGCAGGGAGAGAGGTAAGGAAAAATGTGTTGCCATTCATCTATACATGACTTTTTTTTCACACACATCAAGAGCTGTGAGAACTCTTGTGTGTATGGTGGAGGGTACAAAAGAACAGCCTGCAGCAGTGCTCATATCCAGCCTCATTTAACCAGATACCACTCCCCCATTATCAGCAGGATCATTACATGTTCTCCTGCCTACCGTGGCTGACTCACTTTAAATGGACTTAAGGTAGCAAACTAAAATAACATCTGATCTGCTACAATCGCTGTATTGTTCATGAACCACACAACCAAAATAGTTACCTTTAAAGTAGTGTTGCACCGATACCGATACCAGTATAGGACGGGGCCCCGATACTGCCCTAAAATGGTGGGATCGGTATCGGCGAGTACCAACAAATAGGGCAACGATACCATTTTGAGAGCCATAAGTTTATTCAACTATTGTCACCCACTCCTGGTAGGCAATAAAAAGTTCTACTGGATTTACTTTGTATTAGATTTTTTCCTGCTTCACAAAGGTAGGCAGCAGCTTGACAAAGCCATGATGGCAATTATTAGGCCCGAGCAGCAAAGCGCTGCGAAGGCCTATTGTATCTGTATGATTTCTTATTATTAGGCCCGAGCAGCGAAGGCTGCAAGAGCCTATTGTATTTCGAAAGTTTCTTATTATTATTAGGCCCGAGCAGCGAAGGCTGCAAGAGCCTATTGTATTTCGAAAGTTTCTTATTATTATTAGGCCCGAGCAGCAAAGCGCTGCGAAGGCCTATTGTATTTCGAAAGTTTCTTATTAGGCCCGAGCAGCATAGCGCTGCGAAGGCCTATTGTATTTCGAAAGTTTCTTATTATTATTAGGCCCGAGCAGCAAAGCGCTGCGAAGGCCTATTGTATTTCGAAAGTTTCTTATTAGGCCCGAGCAGCAAAGCGCTGCGAAGGCCTATTGTATTTCGAAAGTTTCTTATTAGGCCCGAGCAGCTCACCGCTGCGAGAGCCTATTGTTCCTGTATCGTTTGTTATTATTATTATTATTTATTATTTTTCTCCGCGTAAAAGAAACAGCATTTTGGAGGCTTTAGCATGTTCAAAAACTCACCAAACTTGGCAGTAAATTGTCCCCCTAGTGAAATTTACGTAGGGAATAAAATG